>NC_034412.1:91148084-91171042 GCF_002078875.1 Numida meleagris
AAATCTTCCATGCATGAGTTAGAGAGGAAACAACACAAATGTCATTTAATTTACATGACAAAGTGCTGCCATTATTTCAGTATGACAGAATGCCACTAAGGGCAATTTCTGAAAATTATTTAAACAATGTAATGAGTTAAATGTCAGCGTTAGCTAATTATGTTTATGCTAATTGTTAATTAGCCTCATAATGGAGACAGTCTTAATTAACAATAGTTATGTGTGTGTGTATGTGTGTGCGAAAGTGTGTGTGTTGAGAGAGAGAGACTGCAAAAAAATGTTGTAAGCAATTTAATTTCCTGTAATCATAAGTATTTCATTTCAGACATTAATGAGATTTTTTCAATATACTGTAGAAAAGATGTGATTAACTTACAATGTATCTGTAAGCAACCCTTTCCGTATAACATCGGTTCTGTCACAATAATTGCAATTTTTTCCTTTTTTTAAACAATTGTGAATTGTGGAAAGCTGTATCCACCTCTCTCTCTCTCTCTCTCTCTCTCTT
This sequence comes from Numida meleagris, assembly GCF_002078875.1. Taxonomy (NCBI): domain Eukaryota; kingdom Metazoa; phylum Chordata; class Aves; order Galliformes; family Numididae; genus Numida; species Numida meleagris. The sequence continues at coordinate 91,148,593 of NC_034412.1, forward strand.
TTTTTTTTTTTTTTCCCACAGATTTCTTTTGTGATAGGGAAAACCATACACTTTGGAAATATAAGCAGGGTGATGGTAAAGGCAATCCCAGGCAGTGCTGAGTCTCCCATCCCCAAGTTCTCACTCCAGGCTTAGCCAGGTAAGATCATAAAGAAGTCTGCAAAGGTTGTGTGTTTAGAGCACTGAAAGTAGCCCCAAAATACCTAAAAGAGGTCTTAAATCAGAAGCATATGTAGGAAAACAGGAAATATCCCTTCCACATTGAGAATTTTGAAGTCCCACTTGGAAAGGCTCTCCACAGCTGCTCTGCCTTCAGTGGGACTTTTGGAAAGAAATTGCTCATAAATTACCTATCCTGTAAGTAATAAAAGGATAAGTAAATTAGGGCAGATAGGCAGCTGATAGCCTGGATGAGCTTACAATAGAAAATAAACATGCTATAGATGTTTAGGCTTCTACAGCTGCACACCCACACACTCAGACACACACACAATGGGATGTATCCTATATCTGAGCAGGTACTGCCAGCCACTGGCATCAGTCCCCAGCTGCCTTTTGAAAGCCAGACTGGATAAACACTGAGCAACCTGGCCTGACCTCAGAGATGACCCTCTTTGGTTGGACAGACACCTCCTGAGGTCCCTTCTAAACTGAATTATCCTGCAATTACTGAGTTATCCTATAAAACCACCTTTTGTATGCCCTGTTCCAGTCCACAGGCCACAGTGCCTATTATTGGCCTCCAAGCTAACAGTGCTGTTTAAAATCTGAATCGGTTTAGAGTTTAACAGAAAGTCAGCACTTGGACATACACTGGGCCAAACTCTGCTCTGAGAACCAGTTCACAAATGCATCAGTCCTAGCAGAGATGGCCAAGTGTAACTGAGAAGAGTGTTTGTCCTAGAGTGAGTTTCTTAAGACCGATTAAATGTCTAATATAATTCCATCCATGCTGCTGTTAAAAATACTAGGGCTTTGATTTAAGTTACACCACCACTAAATATAGACACAGCAAATAGTTCGGTGGCTTGCCAAAAACTAACAGTGGACTGTTAATGACATTCCAGGTCTCAATGAATAAGAGAGCCTCTAGGAATAGCACTGGTACCTACGGCTGCTTTCCTTGCATGCTGCTGTGTTTTGACTTGCCTCGTGAGGTCAGCAGCTCTTGGCTGCTTTACTGTTCCACAAATGTAGAGTTAAAACCCATTCTGGTTTGTTTTGTTTGCTGTGGAGGAAAGCCTTCTCACACAGCCATGAAACATATGGCAAGGGAAGAGTCCCTAGAAGCAAAACAGGAACCAGAAAGTCTGTGGAGCTCAGGATAGTTCATAAAGCCAAGGACATCTACATAGACAATCGATCACTACAGCCATCACTCTCTGTGCCCCTCCTCTCCTTCCCTGCAGCCAGCCCCAAGGAAGTCTTGTAGAATTTGGCCTTGAAGCATTCAAGAAGATATATTTACAGATGAGCATGATATAAAACTTGGAGAAGAAAAAGAATTTCCTCTCCAACTGGCCAATTTGCTGTTGTCTCCTTTGATGCTCATAAACTATGAATGAGAACTTGAGCAGATCCTCTACTTTTAACAGGCTTAATTAGTATCTGAAATAATTACTATTGTCTTAGAATTAAAGTTCTGAACTTCAGTTCTCTCTTATTTATGCAATAATGAGTATAAATGCAAATGATTGAACATAGAAGCCTTCAAAACTACCTTTGCAGTTAGCTGCATATAACATAAAAGCAGCTTTCAGTATCCAAGTTTATAATTACATTCAGAAAAAAGAAAATAACAAACATAAATTAATTCACAGAATCATGGAATGGCTTGGGTTGGAAGGGACTGCCATTTAGTTACAACCCCTCTGCCATGGGCAGGGTTGCCAGCCGCTAAATCAGGCACTAGATCAGGCTGCCCAAGGCCCCATCCAACATAGATTTGAACACTTCCAGGGATGGGGCATCCATAAATTCTCTGGACAGCCTGTACCAGCACCTCACCACCCTCCCAGTAAAAAAATTCCCCCCAACATCTAATCTAAATTTCCCCTAATTTAGTTTAAAAACATTCCCCTACCATCTACCCATGTAAAAAGTTGATTTCCCTCCTGCCTATAAGCTCACTTTAAGGACTGGAAGGCCACTATCAGGTCTCCCCTGAGCCTTCTCTTCTCCAAGCTGAACAAGCCTAGCTCCCTCAGCCCAACTTTGTAGGACAGGTGCTCCAGCCCTCTTGTATGTAACAATGAATACATAAAAGAAACCAGGCCTGTACTTCACAATCGCTCTTTCTACTGTTTAGCCTTCACTCCAACAGTAGAAGAAGCAAGTTTGTGCACAAACTTGAGCCTTGTCCAAACAGGCTTAAGCTTTGTCCTATTTCCAACCACAAATTTGCAGCCTGCCCTATTCCAAACAGGACTATGACAAAACACTCATTGTGTGAATTCAAAATTTCTCTTCAGGGATTTCAACATTGCTAAGACTTGGATATTGAAAGACAACTCACACTGATACAATTCTGAAAAGCAGCTCATTGGCAGTGAGCATCCTCCATTAACAGAAAAATTGATCATAGAATCACAGAATCACCAAGTCTGGAGAAGAGGCTGACCCCCACCTCACAGAATGATAGAATCACAGAATCATAGAATGGTTTGGGTTGGAAGGGACCTTTAAGATCATTTGGTTCCAACCCCCCCGCTATAGGCAGGGACACCTCCCACTAGACCAGGGTGCTCAAAGCCCCATCCAGCCTGGCCTTGAGTGCTTCCAGGGAGGGGACATCCACAACCTCACTGAGGATCCTAGTCCAGTGTCTCGCCACCCTCACAGTAGAGAATTTCTTCCTAATACCTGGTCTAAATTTACCCTCTTCCAGTTTAAAACCATTTCCCCTCATCCTGTCACTACATACCCTTATAAAAAGTCCCTCCCCAGCTTTCCTGTAGGCCCTCTTCAGGTACTGGAAAGCCGCAAAAGGTCCTCCTGGAGCCTTCGTCTTCTCCAGGCTGAAGAGCCCCAGCTCTCTCAGTCTGCCCTCATAGGGGAGGTGCTCCAGCCCTCTGATCATCCTCATGGCCCTCCTCTGGACCCACTCCTACAGCTCAAACCTTCTCCAACAGCTCCAACCTCACCACAACCTCCCTTCAGGGAGTTGCAGAGAGAAATAAGGTCTCCCCTGAGCCTCCTCTTCTCCAGAATGAACAGTCCCAGCTCCCTCAGCCACTCCCCATAAGGCCTGTGCTCCAGACCCCTCACCAGCTTCGTTGCCCATCTCTGAACACGCTCCAAGGCCTCCGTGTCTTTCCTGTAGTGAGGGGCCCAAAACTGAACACAGTACTCAAGGTGCGGCCTCACGAGGGCTGAGTACAGACGGATGATCTTTTACCAGCTGCTGCTGGCAACAATATTTCTGATACAAGCCAGGATGCCATGTGCAGGACCAAGCACTTGGTCTTGTTGACTTCATCCCATTGGCATCAGCCCAGCAATCCAGCCTGTCCGGATCCCTCTGAAGTGCCTTCCTATCCCCAGGCAGATCGACACTTCCTGCCAGCTTGGTGTCATCTGCAAACTTACTAAGGGTGCACACAATCCCTTCATACAGGTCATCAATAAAGATACTGAAGAGGACAGGCCCCAGCACCAACCCCTGGGGAATACCACTCATGACCAGTCACCAGTTGGATTTAATGCCATTCACCACCACTCTCTGGGCCCAACTATTCAGCCCGTTCTTTACTCAGCAAATCCATTAGCTTGTGAATCAGTGTATGCTTAGCTGAAAACCACAGTACTCAGCTGTTTTTTGAAACCACACTCATAGGAATTTCTGCAGTTCTGGAACAGAAGAACTCTTTCAAAATAATTCTTCAAAGGCATCTAATTACCTAGTGGATTGCCAACTCCCTTTGAGACTCAGGTACTTAAGTATAGTCAGGAATTGGGGCCTTAATGGCTTCATTGTAGAAATTTTGCCTGTGTTAGGACTGAAGACCATGCTGCCTGTTCAGATACTCAACCAATTTACTCCAGTAAAGCTCCATTATTGTGCCTATAGCTCTTCTGATTTCTGGCCCCCTGGGATCTGGTCCTTAACTTTATAAAGCACTTAAGATTCTCAGATGAAAGATGCTAGCTGAATTTAAATTCTTGTTTTTTTAAAAATTTCACGATTACACAGTCTGCAGTTTACAAGCTAAACACAATCACAGACAAACAAGGAAACAAGGACAGGTCTCAGTCCCTCTTTGGCTGTCCTGTATCATGACATCTAGATATGTAAGGACATGCTACATGCCATTTGTCCTCTTTTGGCAGAGACTGGGTGGGGAACAGACACCCAGGATGGGCTTGATCTGCTCCATGAATTTCAGGAACTGCTGAGCAAATGCAGTGTGCCTGCTTCAGTCTTGCCAGGCTGCTGTTGTGGACCTCATCTCCATACTGCTACAGAGCATGGGAGAAGCAATGAAATTGTGCCTATGGCACTCATGGTGAGACTGCAAAGTGAAAAGTAGGCTTGTAAGTAAGTGGCTTGGAGCTTAGGATGTGCTTGGTGCCACTTGGCTCTCTGGCAGTGAACCTCCTCCTGCTTTGCCTCTGACACAGGCAGAGGTTTCAAAGAAGCTCAGCACACACTGGGTGCTAGGGGGCAGCACGTGGGGCAGCAGTATAACACATGGAGTCATGGACCCTTGTGGCCTTGGTAACATCACTCCCAGAGATGAAGAAATTCAGATAGATTTCATGAAGGCACACCCTGGAAGGCAGGGTAGGGGCTGAGCATCCTTCCTTCCCCTCTGTGGGGCATCCCTCAGCACCAACACAGGCATTATGGACAGACAGCACAGGAAGTCAGCTTTGAGGGCAGAAGAGATGAAGCTGAACTATCCACACTGAGCCAAGAAAAGGACAAGCATGTTACCCAAGTTCCTGTGGTGGGACCCAAGTCCCTGAGGTGAGTCACCCAAGAGTGATGTACTGGTCACGGATCACAGAAAGGCAGATCTCAGGCTGTGGCGCTAGACAAGCTTAGAATTCTTCCTTTCCAGCATAAAGCCAGGCCTGAGCAGGTGTTTGTGTGCAACTGTGTGGTGGTGGGTGATGCTGGATAGCATACCTACATCAACGTTTATCCAGGACTGTAATCATATCCACTGTGAGTGCTGCTGGGGGCCAAGGCTGCCCACTGAGCACATGCCATCACATCGTTTTCAAGGAAAATAGAGGCTTCCCTCTACATTCACACACTCCAAGTGGCTTTTTCTGTTCCAACAAAGAGTTCGTCACAACTCAAGGAACGTGGGGCAGATAGGAGGAATTGGTCTTAATTAGCTAAACGTACTATATGTGCTATTGCTCCACATTTATGTGGTTAAGGGAACATAAGTCCAAGGAAACAATTTTTGTTGTCACTTCCTTTGTACGTTAGTTTCTAAACAAGTACGTTACTGTTTTATTAAGGTGGTGAATTCCCTGATTGATGGCTGCATTCGCAGGATGACCTTGTCATTGTTTTCTCAAGTACTTGTAATTGTTACAGTGGAGAACATTGGGCTTTAATTATCTGTGCTAAAAACTCATACACTCTGGTTACACTCTGCTGATTGTATTGGATACACTACGATATTTATTTGCCGAAGAGGGAAAAATGGCAATGGCAAGTCAGTCTCAGGATTCACACAAGAGAAAGTAATGGTGGGCATTACAGGTTTCTAAAATACTGTAATAGCATATAGTAATTCAAGCAAGCCTGGTAATCAGTTGATGCTTGGGTTCAGTACAGATTACCTGCTATTATATCAGGCTGTCTCTCCATCTTGAGAAAATATCTGTTAAGGTATAAACATTTAAGTGAAAGAGGTACAGAATGTAAATACCATGGACTGGCAAACCATGCATGCTGCTGTAACACTCTAAATTCTTCCTCCTGTTCGAATATAATGTATTCATTTCACACACCCAGTCAGTGGTAAGCATTACAAGGCTTCAATTGCTGTGCATGCTCATTATAAATAATTTAATTCAGACAGCATTTCTACAAAGTTCAGTCCCCATGAGGATTTCCCACCAGGAACCTGAGCCCAAACTTCTAAATCAATGCCTGCCAATGACCACAATGGGAGCAAGAAAAACAGCAGCACTGCAAACCAAGGCAGAGACCACAAAAGTGTACAAATATACATGAAGAATGTTATATTTTGATGGAAAAAAAACTTAAAAAAAAAAAACATTTATTATGGAAATATGAGCCATCTATGACATACCAGATCCCCATTGTTATAAAAATACTAAAGCTTTAGCGTTTCTGTTATTACTGAACTTGGGGTGGAGGGAAGTACAGAATATGAAAAGATGCAGAGCATGGTAAAAAGTATATTACCTCACATTCAGTCTCTGAAGAAGCTACAGTAAAACGTATTTTGTGAAGAAAGACACACAAAAATTGATAAATGCCACAGGTGCATCCACCCTGATGCCTCGTTACACATACACCACCACAATATTACTGATGATCCTGTTTGTCTTTTTAATACAACTTGGAAGTCCATTTTTGCCATGTTCTGCTGCTCTTCCTCACAGTTGGTAGTGTTTCGCTTTATAAGCAGCTCAACTGATTTCACAGAGTGAAAGAAGGGTGCTCTCATCTGATAGTATTTAAAACGCAGAGGGACGTTACAGATTAATTTAACAGCAAGTGCTACAAAGATGTTATATACAACCAGGAAACCTGTACCAGAGTTTGGAGAAATCTAACTCCAGTTTGGATTTCATTACTGAGTTCATTTCTGTCCTAACTCTTTCACAGTAATTCTTCTATCACTAGAAGGTCTTCTTCAAGTTCATCTCACAAATGCATGTATATAAATATACATGTATATAAAAAATATATATTGCTGATAGTATAAACATGATATTTATAATAAAATATTTTACAGGCCTGTTTTAAAGGGCTTCACTCCTTAATTAAGTCAGTTAAACTTGCATATATCTACCAGGAATGACTTATGAGACATCATTTCAGCATTGCAGTGCAGAGAGAAGTACTTGACGTACAAAAACACTGATGCAAAGTGACTCCGCAGTTAATTCATTTCAGTTCACAAAACACACATTCTGTGGTAAGAAATGATTTGGGAGTAATTTCATTCGTTATTCAGTTTAACATAATGTGGCAGTATTAAATAAAGCGTGTGTATTAAAGCTCTTTTTTTTTTCATTTTGATTATTTCCGTTAAGCTGCAAATGCATTCCACAGTGAACAGAACAAAAGCCCAGCGAGATGCTTGTGCCAAACTCTGACCTAGAGCCTGTGGAAAGATGCTGCTCTCACACGGCACACCTGCCTACACCAGCCTGCCACCTCTGCCTCAAGAAAGGAAAGAAGAGCTGAAAGTTATTTAAAATGAAAAATAGGCACAGTCATTGCCAATGTACACACTTCAGAGCAGTCTGTATATTTTTACTAATGTGACAGACACTTAAATGAAAGAAGTGAATTCACAGCTACAATAAAGCAGTGGCCAAGTCTCCCTTACCCATATTTTATTTCTAGCAACAGCAATAAAATGGCTGTTTGTTGAGCTTTTCTTCTTTTTCTTTTTCTTTTTGCTTCACAATCAAGCAAAAACGTTATTTATGAGAAAATAAAATAACCTATTGAATTAAATTCTTGTTCCTACGGTTCCACAGTAAACGATGGCAAGATTTCACACATTAACATAAGCTGATGACAACATTTTGCTATTTGGGAAATGCTTGGATTCACCAAAAGGGCTGAGGTTTTACTCAAGCACTGAGGAAAAAATCAGCCAAGGATGAAAAGTCAAACTGTGGAAATGCTGTAATCACTGAGCACATGGTAACATGATAACACTAGGTTGAAATACCCATGAAAACTGAAACACTAGCAGAATAAATGCAGCGTGCGCCTATGCATGGCATGTAGGTTTACCATTGTTTCTTCATCCCTGTGAACCCGTGCAAACAGTTTCAAATGAAAGACAAGTATATGTGCACACAAACAAAGTACTACCTAGTTCCATAGTACCCTGTGCATGGTTCTTGGGCCCTGCACATCCTGACACTGGACCCAATGTTACTTCCTTTGCTCATATGTGAATTCCCATTAACCTGACTCTGCGCTTGCATGAGGCAGCCATGTAGAATTTGACCTATTTCCAACAGAGCCCTCTTCATTTAATCCTTCTGCAGAAAGTGTCACCTCAGATATTTGTTTCAATAAAGTTATTGATTTCATATCTTCACCACTTTTGCTACAGTATTTTAGGTCAGGAGGTCACGTGGCCCTGCCTCATCCAATAGCTGTCTGGTCAATACCTTAGAAAACCTCAGTATTGACTGCTGGAAGAAATGATCATGCAAAAAAATGGACCCGACATTAGTCAAACAGATTGTGTTTGGCAACCCAAGGGGGTACAAAGTGAACGTATACTGATAACTAGGTCAGCCTCATAAACATACACGTGTCACCTGTTTCAAAGCAATTGATTCTTTTAAAAAATGAAACGAAGATGTGGCTGACTGAAACAGTCTTTGGGATTGAGCCACTGTTCACTAAAACCAGGATCCCCTTCGGTTTCAATGAGGTTTGGAATCAGGACATAGGACTAAACCGATGGATAAGCGAAGAGGCACAGGTGTCTGATGCAAACACATCATCTCAATGCTGCAGTTTGGAAATAAAAGCATAAAGTAATAAATAGGCAAAGAGTTTGGAAACAAAAGGCAAAAAGAAAACATCAGAACCACCAATTTCAAGGCTTCTGCCATTAGCTCAGTCTCACAGAAGAAGCTGGGAAATTGTTATGTGCATTTCTGTGTTCGAACTGCAAAGTTGTAACCAGGAACTTAAACTGATTTCTCTGTCTGAAAAGGCAGAAAAAAAACCCAAAACAGTTGTTTGTTATCATCAGCATGATTTCATCTGTGTGCCTTAGATCCTGAGAGGTCCGAGACAAGTGGAAAGAAATGTCCCATGGAAACATTTTCATCTATGCAGTAATTAAGGTGCCAGACTGAGCAACTAACTTAGAGGAGACAATTAACTTTTGGACAACAGTTAAAAGACAAAACTGGTAATGTGGAGGCTCTTTCCCACCTTTATCTACGTTTCATAATCATTATAAATGATTTTATATCATATGTATTATTTATATTTATATTATTTGATATGATTTTATGACACTTGTTTTTAACATTCTGGGTTTATACTTGGCTACAAAAGACAATAAATATTATCCTTTTAACTATTGTTTTTTATGTATAGGGACAGTGCAGTGTTCTTTGTTGCTTTAGACTTTAAGCTCAGTCACTTCCATATCTTTATCCACAAATGTTTTCCCCAGCTCTTCCTAGTCTTCACAAAGTGATGTCCCAGCTATATCAAAGAGTGCATTTCCAGATGTGACAGTACTATCAGACAGTAACTGACTATACATTAGGATATTTTCCTTCACATTTAAGTTTCCTGAAAGATGGGGGTTTACAAGCCTTTCTCTCCGTAGAATTGGCTCTGCAGTTACCTTGTGTCAGGTGCCCTCATAAATTTCCCTGAATATTTATTCATCAGCTTGCATGACTCGGATGTGCTGCAGCAATCAACCAATCTGCTTGATGAATATTCCAGCTGTTAATTAAAATAATTCTGAAATTATAAATCAATCTCTTTCAGATCCAAAGGTGCCAGGCCTGGCTGAGGGTTCACGTCCAAATCTTCATGTTGAAAATTGAGCTAAAACAGAAGTCCCAACAGTCTGTAAACTGGCTTTCTAATGCCTAAAGTAAGAAGCATTTATTTCCAGTACTGTAGCACACAGCATTTCTATTGCTTCTTGCTCAGTTTAGTTTTTTGCATCCGTTCTAAGTGCACAGAAAAAGATTGCAAAAAGCTCCAGTTTGACAGCACAGTATACCTGCTTTTGTTGATACAGAAAGGAGGGCAAGCTTTCAATCTGCATTCAGGTAGCCTAAAGAATTGCCTTGCCTCCTCCCTAGTCTGCAACTTAATGGCGTATTACCACACCCCAGTTGAGTCCATAGTAATGAGGAATAACTGTATGCTAAGCATGCATTAAAACACTCCAACCTAGTTACAAAAGCACGTCGAGCAGTATCTTCAGTATGCCTGCTGGAGTATACAGGAAGTTTTTCAATACTGATGAGACTGGGATTTTGAGTATCAGCAAGGTTTTGCAATAAAGCATCGGGCAATTTTGCATTAGATTCCCTCCTGCTGTAAATCAGCTGACAGAGCTAGTCTAATTTGCACCAGTTTGTAGAGCTGACCCTTTGACTTAACTCTCTAGATTAGATCTAAAAGGATAATCTTTTTATTCTCAGTGTGTCTCATATCTCTATCACCTTCATTTCTAAGTGCTTAAATAAAAAAATTGTGATAGAGGAGGATTGTGCAGCCATCTGAGATTGTCTCTGACAAGTCTGATTCATAACTATATATGCAGTCTGTGTGCCTCCACTGTCCCCTCTAAATCCAATTCATCAAAAATAGCATTGCAGGGATTTCAGTGAAGTTCTGCAATGGAGGGAGACATCTGAGATGTGGATTAAAAAACCGGGATGTGACTGTAGAAACAGCTTGGCACCATTTTCTGTAACTCAGCGTATTGGCAACAGAGGCAGCCCAGAGCAGCCCATCAATATGGGCAAATTAGGGACGTGGCAGTCTTCATTGAACTCACCAGGTTTATTCTACTGAACAATTAAGCTAATAAGGGCAGAGTTTGGGCTTCTTCCTTTACTCCTGAACTGAAAAACTTTGATTCTTATTTCTCGCTCTCCCCCACCGCCCCACAAACACACATACACTCTTTCCCAGCTCCGCCAGCATTTGAAACTTACACAACCATCAGCAAGAGTTGGGGACGTTTTCACCAACCTGTCACATTCAGTAAGTGGTCGAAGTATCGTTAACATTTTGTTAAAATAGGGGTAAATCATTTTGGTTTCCTGTTAATTTACACCTTGGTATACAAAAACAACAAAAGAAACAGAAGAATCACTGTGAGCAGTCCCCCAGGAGCTATGTTTCCTGTGCCCATCCAGCAACGTCCCAGGTTTGCCTTCAATCTGCACTTCATTGCCTTACTACTGACCTCAGGTAGGCGCTGGCTGGGCAAAAAGAAGGAAATAGTAATGATGGCTGCAAAGGAGCTTATAGGGCAGGGTAACGTCAGCCTCTTGCTGGCATCTTCTGCAGGCTCTGCTATGGACTTCTATTAACAGTGGAGAATAGCCAGGGAAGAACCGAATCCAACTGAACTAGAGCTTTCCCAGAAGGATCCCCGTCTGCCATTGCAAGCATTTTTTAATACTTCTGTGGTTTCCAATTCCAAACAAAGATCTTCTTATAAATACAGAGCTGAGAAAAAGTGTGCCCAGAAGTGGTCTATTGAAACTGATGAAATTAAGATGTTACTTGGGAAAAGAAAGGATTGATACCCTGGCTAATCTAAGCATAACTAGAAAATGTGGTTTTCGTCATTCTGTGTGAGAGGATGTTGTTCAGCACACCCTCCTGTAACTAATAAGGGTAGAACGAATGTGAGAAATAATACACCCCTTGAAAAAGGATTATTGTAGCAGCAGAAGGAGCGATTTTTATAATCGATGTAAAACAGGTAAAGCCTTGAGTGTCACACCTAGAATATTGGTTAGTAACGCTGAGCAAGGGGAGAGTTTATAATTCACAGCATCTGGCTTGAACTTCATTTGCAGAGAAGGGAATAAAGCCATTTTATGTGCCTGATGGATGCGATGGACATTATTGCTTTTAGATAGATATATAGATGTGTTTACATATAGGCATTATGATGTGGTTAGTTTTTACTCTTTCATGTCGGTATTTTGTGTACATTCCTTATAAAAGCATGCGTGTGCCTGCAGCAAGAAATATCCACATTTAATGTATTTATAAACATGACTACATACACCCACACGCGTGTGCCAGCAGCGCACGGATGCAGGAGTACATCTCAAATGACCGCACAGTCCACGGCCAATGTCAGGAGCTGTACCCACAAGGAGGGACTCTGCAGCATTTGGAGGGAGGGCTGAACTCCACAAATACCTGAGGAGTCCCCACATCCCAGTACAATTCCGTGGGGTTTAGTTTGGATTTTTTTTTTTAATTATTATTTATTTTTGCTTGTTTTTAGCATTAGTTCCTCGATACAAGTCAAATATTTTTTCCCTTTGCTAACTTCCCGCAGGCCGTGCCATCCTAGCGAGAGCCAGGCCTCTGTCACAAGGGATGGGTGCCCACGTCAGGGAGCAGGAGAGATGCTGCCGTGTCAGCCCCTGTGCCCGGGCAATGAGAAAAGAAGAGGTGAGCACTGAGTCTGCAATAGCCCTTCTCATTCCCTCCCGCTCTATCTGAAGTCTGTTGTATATTTGTTCCTTCACGGCTCCTCGTCCTTAGATTAGATTTCTCCTTTCTCATTACCAACCTTAATAGACCCTTCAGACCTCATTCCAGCCCCAGATATTATCTGACCCGTATAATTAATTAATTATAGCCCAAATATTATAGATTATTAAAAATAGCATAACTAATAGTGTAATATCTCAAGCTGTCGACTTTAATAGTCAACATTGTCTTGGTCTCTCTTATCAGGCTGGGACACCCGGTGAGAATATTGATTTCTGGTAATTTTAACCATCATCTGCCATCCTGATGGGTAATTGTCAGATTTTCACCAGAGTCAGAGCTCATTTGAAATCGTTAAACCGTCGGCAAGGCTCACAGTTGATCTTAATGTTTCCTTTTTCTCCCCCTTCAATATGTTTCAGCAACAGAGAGGAAAATAAATAGAAAGAGAGGGAGAGAGCGAGCGCTGCCTGCATGCCAACCATCTGATTTCTCTTTTATTTTATATTTTCCCTTTACGCGCACGGCCCCGTGGATGCGGGCGGGCTGCGCGTGCCCCCTCCGCCACCATTCCCACACCTCGTTTAACCTTTTCGTTAGAAATAACATTAACGCTGAAACAAACGAGCCGCTCGTCCCCGAAGCGCAGGCGGTGTCCCCAGCTCCCCGCAAACGGGACCGCCCCGATCCCGTCCCGGGGTTGCTGCAGCCCCCGGCCCGGGGAGGGGACACAGAAGCGGGGCCCCAGCCGGGCCGACCCCACCCCGGGGACCCCCCCACGCGTGTCCCGGCCGTGCTGCGGGAGCTGGGGCCCGGCAGCCCGGGGGAAGAGGGGACGTCTCTCGGCGGAGCGCGCAGCCTCCGGCGGGTCGGCTTTCGCGACGCGCGTGAAAAAGGATTCCGGCCGCGATAAGTGACGACGAGGCACTTTATTAGGATTTTATATAAACTCCCAGGTGCCGGGAGATAAGCGCCTAAATTAAGAGCGGGCGGGGTGATGGGCTCTTCCAGCAGGGATGAGCCGAGATGAGGCTTGAAGGACGATGAGGGATGGTGGGTGCCGCTGCCCGCCTCTTCCCACGGGTGACACTCGGGGGCTGCCCCGTCCCCCCCAGCAGCACCCATCTCCCGCTGCCCCCTGGGCTGCTCTCGGAGCTCAAGGCGAGCTGGTGAGAGGGAAGGGAATTGTTTAATAGATCCTCCGAGGATTCCCCTAGAGCATTATTTAAACTTCTAATTATGATTCATGTGTGTGATAATATTAATTTAATAATCAAGGAGCTGTGCAGGAAGCATTAACCTCAATTAAGCTCATTATTACCCTAACCTGGAATCCCCAGGGCTTTTAAATCTTCTACTATGAGGACCTGACACCGCACTGATAGAGGGCGAGATCCGCTTCAGAATTTTTTTTTTCTTTAAATCGTTTCCCTTCGTGGGTAGAGTTAATTAATTCCCCGCCTTCGGTTCGGGGGAGTTCTCCCCGCTCCCCGGGGAGAGCCGAGCACCCCGGGGTGGCTGTCGGCCCCGGTCCGCGCGGAGCAGAGCATCGGGGTGAGAGGAAGAACCGCGTGGCCGGGGGCTGGCGGGGCGCTTCTAGCAGCCGCAGAAGCCAGGGGCATAATAAGAAGAATAATGATCATTTTAAAGGAACCCACTCAAAGCAGGAGGGGACGAGCCTTGGAGCCGGATTGTGTTTGGAAACAGGAGGAGGAAGGCGAGGAGCCCCGCAGCCGGCAGTTGCGGCCGCGCACCGAGCAGCGCGGAGGGACGCGGAGGCTCCGCGCCCGGTGCGGCCGCTGGAGTGAGTGACCTTCCCGGCGCAGCGAGGGCTGCTAAACTGTTTTACCGCAGCGATAAATGCTCTTAATTACCCGGAGCTCCACGAACCCCAGGGACCGGGAGGAGGAACGGGGAACAAAAAAAAAAAAAAAAAAAAAAAAAGGATCGCTTGATCCGGAGTTCGCTGAAATCTGATTTGAAATTCAGTGTTAACTCATTAATTCCGAGGTGAAAAACTGCTTAGTGTTAAGCTCCCCTCTAACCCCCAGCACTCCCCTATGGCCACCGGCCAGAAGCCTCGGCTCAGGGGAGCAGCGGAGGAAGCTCGAGCAGTCCCGGTCCCGCGGGGTCACCTGAAGCCGGGGCCGAGGTGCCCTGCATCCTCCTTCCCAGTGTGATGGGTGGCCGGGCACCGGCAGGGCTGGGGCAGAGCCTGCTGCGGGTCTTCTCCGCCATGGCCTCGTAAAACCAGGGCGTGAGACGCGACCTCAGATGGGACCTCCCGAGGGGAGCCCTTCGCCTCCGGTGGAGCAGACGGGGTGGCTCCTGCACCCGGGCTCTGCCGCTCCCCGCCGGGGGCACGGAGCTGCCCGGGGAGCCGGCGGCTGCTGGGAGCCGCTCCGGCCGGCGGCGCCTTCAGGCTTTGGAAATATCACCTCCCCGCAGGTATAATTCAGCCTAACTACAGAGATAACTATCGCTGAGGTCGGAAGGCTTGTAAAAACGCGAAGATGTTCCGCGTGATTCTCTATTTATTTCGGAGAAGGAAACGTTTCCGTGGGAGCCTTCCCCGGGGGCCACGGAGTCCGGCATGCGGGGGGGTGGGGGGGTGGTGGTCTGCGTGGCATCATCCCCTCTTCGGGGGGCACAGGGATGCCTGCTACCCAACCACTCCTTCCTAAAGGCAGCTTCTCCCCGAGTCCCCCGGCCGGGAGGCTGTTGCTCGTCCGTCCTGCAAGGGAAATGAAAAGGACTGTCTTCTCTTAGAGCGAGACGGGTCCGGTCACCCGGCCCGAGCACAGAGAGATATTACATGTCACAACTCATCTAGGACCCCATAATCAGCGCTAACTTTCTGGTGAACAGATAACCAGAGATGGCAGATGGATGGAGATTGCACAAATGAGGCTCTAATTGACAATCAATTGTGATTAGGAGCAATAGAACATCTTTATAACACTCGATTTAAGCCGCCAACAAACAAAAGCACCGGGTGGGTCGGGGGCCCCGTCGGGAAGGGACCTGGCCGCGGTGCCTCCTGTCGCCTGCTGTCCCCCGGGTCCGGCTCGGTGTGGGCACAGCGGCCCGGAGGGGACAGGCGAGAGCAGCGCCGAGAGCGGAGATTGAGGGGTGTGTGGGGGGGTGGGGGGTGTTCCACGCGGCTCGGGCTCCTTCTCCTCCAAGCACCGAGCGCAAACCCGGGAATCTGGGCTCATTTATCCGCTCTGGGCTGTGCATGCGTGGGGATTGTCCCTGAGAGGACAACGGAGCGCAGAGGTTTCATCACAATTAGGATCATTTCTGAGGCCGATTGACCCGAGCGATAAATGTCTCCCTACCGCTGCCCACCCCCCGGGCACTCCTCAAAAAGAAAAAATAATAAAATAAAAATAAAAAATAAAAGATATTCTCTCCGTAAAGGGGAAAAAAAAAAAAAAAGAAAGTACAAACTAAAGGGAGGAAAACTTATCCGAAACAAAAGATGCGACGAGAGGGGCAGGACAGAGAGAGGAGCTGCTGCCAAACAAGCGGGCAGGCAGCTGCGTGTGTTCGGGTAAGCGTGGGTACGCGCAGATTAAAACTTCGCTCTCGCCGCGTGTTCGCGGCGGCCCCGCCGCTAAGGTCAGGAAAAGGGGGAGAGGTAATTACCTACACATGATCACAGATTATACATACCATTTCAAGCCGGGAGGTGATTTATAATTTAAAGATAAAGCATAATAAAGTCATAAAAGGGAAAGGACACTGTTGTGATGTCTGATTAAAATCTCAGGGCTGGTGTATAATATATGAGCGGGGGCTGCTGCGGGCTCCCGCTCAGCGGGACTCCCCTGGGCCCAGCCCGCTGATGGACTAATCATGTCCAAGCCCTACCAAAATTACAAGCTGATTGTTTTACCCATTATTTCTCCCAACTTTTAATTTCTGCTTTCTAAAGGATCATTGCCCGCGGTAATTGCAAAGGACCTGTCCTTGTATGTGTCACCAGCCTCAAAGACAAAAAAAAATCTAATTTTCCTTTTATGCTTTCTCTATTTTCCTCACACACACACACACACCCTTTTTCTTTTTTTTTTTTTTTTTTTTTCCCCTGGCAGCTAATTCACCCCGAATAGCGACTGGAGCGTCCAAAACAAGAATGAAATTGATACGATCGAAGCCCACACGGCCACACGGAGGGGAAGGAAATTGGGTAGGAGAAGAAATTCGGGTTTTGCAATTCACAGATCGTTTGTATTCCTAGCCCTTCATCTTTCATAATCAAAAGCACTTTTAATAAGAGAGGGGCTTGGCTCTCGGCTTTTCGTCGTGGATTTTGTTTGTTTGTGTATTTGTTTCCCTTTACCCCCCCCCCCCTCCCGAAAGTGGAAGTTGGCCCCGGTTACCGCACGGGAGGCACCGCTCTTTTTCTCCCAGTTACTCGGAATTTATTGATCGCCTTGTTTTGCCGTGCGCCGTGTTAACGTATTAATTTTCTCCCAGAGGTTTCCTGGCACTTACACTTGATATTTAATTGTAATTAATTAGCTAAAGGAGAGAGAGAGGAGCTTGTGCGAGGGGGTGTGTGTGTCCGCGGACACGAGCCCCGCTCCAGCCGCTAAACCCGCGTCCATCATTTCCCCCTTTTGCTGTAATTTAATAAAACCGCTGGGAAGGGAAACAGGTGCTGGGGGCTGCCGCCTCCGAGCCCCCACACGCACACGATCCCCTTCTGATCGTCTCACTCCGCTATTAGGGCTGGAAGACCTTAAGTTCTCATTTTGCGTGTAT
This sequence comes from Numida meleagris, assembly GCF_002078875.1. Classification (NCBI taxonomy): domain Eukaryota; kingdom Metazoa; phylum Chordata; class Aves; order Galliformes; family Numididae; genus Numida; species Numida meleagris. The sequence continues at coordinate 91,165,787 of NC_034412.1, forward strand.
AATATCTTCTTTATATTGATCCCGCAATTATTTAAAAGAAAGCGTCATCTCCTCCCACTTCTCCAAATAAGGCTATTTAGATGCTTTCCAGATGAGTGGAGGTGTGCTGAAACAGAGCTGACAGCCAAGTATATCACAGCCAACACCATCCTTCATTCGCTCTCCCTCGCTGCCCCCCTCCCCCCGGCACACACTTTCACTGCGTCTCTCCTCCAGTGATGAAGATTACAGACTATTATGGGCAAGGGATTAATTTGTAGCCAATTACAATCCAGTGCTAAATATGAATGCATAAATAAGATACGGCCTTGCCTCTGTGTGTATGTGCGCTAGAGGGGTGGGGGGGAGGGAGAGCACGGGCAGCCCGGTGAGGATGATGAGAAGGAAGAAGGAGCAGCAGAGCGGAGGCTCCGAGCCGAGCGTCGCCCCGTGACTCCGTGCCTCCCCCGGAGGCTGCCGGCCGGCCCCAGCGCTGCGCCGGAGCTGGAGGCAGCGGCTCGCCCCTGCCCTGCGCGCAGAGCCCACGGAGCGGGGGCCGGGGAGGAGTTTGCAGCTCAACTTCGCCTGAGGAGGGGGGGAGAAGAAAAGGGGGGGGTGGGGGGGGGAAGAAGTTGCGACGGAGAGGGGCTCCGCGAAGAGTCATGAATGTGAGCAGAGACAAGGTCGGTGACATCTCCATCCCGGCAGCGGCAGCCGCGGCCGTGACAGCCCCCGCAGCCGCGGCGGGCATCGGCGGGGAGTCCTGCGGCGTGCGCGGGGAAGGCATGGACAGCCATGGGGAGCAGCGGCTCTCGGCCGGCGGAGAGCTGCCGCTCTATTCCTGCCCTGGGAATAGGGACAGGCAAGGGGACAGCCAGAGCAACACTCCCGGACAAGAGGGGGCAGTGGCCGCGCTGCCCATAGTGCACAGAACCACCTCCTTCTCCGTGCTCGACATCCTGGACCCTAACAAATTCAACAGCAAAAGGAGGCAGTGCGCGGTCTTGTACAAATCGGTGGGGACCGAGTTCACGCTGGGGGCGGAGGATAAACCCGAGGACTCAGGGACGGAGCTGGCCGAGCCAAAGGCTCTCGCCGAAGATTTCGACACTTGCAAGAAGTCCGCAGAGCTGATCAGTAAGTAGGTGTGGGCGCTCCCCGGGATGGGGGCTGTTCCCGCACGCCCGGGAAAGGGGCTCGCATGCTTTTACAGATCACCCCTGGGAGGCAGCGAGCTGGGGACACTCGGTTCTCGAGGCCGGGCAAACGCTGCCTGCCTCGCTGCAGGGAGGTGGAACTACGTTTTAGGCCGGGGGTCGGCAAGGCGGGGGCCGGGCGCAGCACTCCGCTACGGGCAGAGCTTCCCGTGCGCGGCCCCGCTGCCCGCGTTCCCCCTCCCTGAGCTCCGTGCGGGGCCCGCCCCGGGCAGCCCGACGGCAGCACCCGGCCGGAGCGGCAGCGGCAGCGGTGGGGTGCCCCAGCGGGGCAGGGCGCGCTGCCGGGGGCCGCTGCCGGCTCCGGGGAAGAGGCCACGCCGCCGCCCGGGCCGAGCCGCAAGAAGCTCCCGGTGCTGAGGAGGACTCAAAGGGCCGAAGCTGCCGGAAGGCCCCGGGGTGGCAGCCCGCTCCCTCCCACCCGCCCTGGGCTCCCGAGACATTTCTGACTTTTATGTCTGTTCTCCCCAGCCTTGGAACCCGCTCTCCCCTTCCCCCCCAACGCGTTGCTCTGGGCGACAGATTCAATTTTCTCTCTCCCCTTGGCTTTTTTTAGGACAAATCAGACTAATTGTGACAAAATGCTGGTTATCTCTGGAAAAACAATTAAATTCCTTCGATTACATTTAAGGTAAAATGTGCTTAGCAGCGTAAAGAGGCTGGATAATGGGGGAAATCGCCCCAGAGTGGCATGTAGGACTGCCTGGATCGATATCCTATTATCGAATTGTGCATATCTCTTTCAAGCACCTTGCAAACTCTTTCCTAACATCTAAATTATAGGGTCAAAATTCGGATAATTACTCGATTAAAACCTATTACACTTATTAGGGCTCGCTATTGATCGGGAATTGCATTCGACCCAAGCTCTAGATTGCTTTTTTTTCTTTCTGGGTCCAAATATCCCGAGTTTGTCACCTCTAAACCCCGCGGCTCCGGGGACGGCAGAGCGCTCCGGGCAGCGGCAGCTCCGGGAGCGGCGCGGGGAGCGGTTCGCGTCCCGAGAGCGGAGCGGGGCCGGGGAGAAACTTCTCGGGAAGGGGAAAATGATTTCTGCGTCTGGGGCGGGAGAGGGGACTCTGAGCTCTACGATCCCCCCCACGGCGCGACTCTTTCCATTAAATTAGGCAGGGAAAGAGCTCTGGAATCTCTTCCAGCCCCGTTCTTTCAGAGCGGGAGTATCTCTAATTCCTAAAGCAAAAGCGGGAGCGGGGCGTTGATGGAATTCAAAAGAGATTTTTTAAAAGTAGTCTGTACCCGAGGTAAATTCTTCGTCTAAGCTCATCCGACTTTTGTCATACCAAATAGATCTGCGCGATCGGAAAGACGGACGAGGTCAGCCTATCGCTAATCTCGCACTTTTATCTCCAGACAAGGAGAGAAATGCAACGCTATCACTCCTCTAGCAGCAAATAGATCGGGGGAGGCACGGAGAGCGGCTCCGCGGCCGCTGCGCGCTTTCGGCCCTCCCGCGTTAACGTTATCACAGACGGATCCGGGACCACTTCAAATCGCGAAACTTAATTCCCCTCTTCCCCCCCCCCCCCCCCCCCCCCCCCGTAATTAACAGCAGCCCCGGCGGTGCTTGGATTTAGGAGAGGTGTTCCGAATAGTAGCCGTAGTGCCGACAGCGGAGACGTGAGGGCTTCTGGAAAAGGAGAGCGGCTGTCACGGGGCGCTCGGAAAACTGCGCGGTACGAGGAACAGTTAAAACTCCGCATTAAATTCGCATTCAGCGTCTTCCGAGTACAAAATCACAACTGCGGCGTCTATCTCCACCACGGAACGTACTCCTTCTACATTTTTCTGCTTAAAGAAAATTGTAGTAGCTTAAATTGAGCCGCGGACGGGATTTCCCAGTTTACCGGAAAAAAAATAAACTCCCGAACCGGACCGGCCGTTCCGTGGGTGTGGAAGCGACGTGCGCTGCGCTCAGTCCGGACCCCGCCACGCACACAGATACTTCTTGTATATTGCTGCGGCAAAAATCGCACTCGACGATGTGTAACAAGTTGTACAGGTCGCGGGACAGCCGTCCTCACGCACGGTGTCGGGTGGGGGAAAGCGATCCCATCCGCACGTCTGCGCGGCGGCGGTCGGACGGGTTCGCTCTTTGCTGTTCGGTTTGAACAGGAAGCTGGGAAGGACTCGGAGCAAACACGAGTTATGAAGGGATATTTTCCGGGTAAAGACGATCGCATAAACTTCTCTGGCCCTTTTTCTCCCAGAGCCAGACGCAGCCGACGTCAGTCAAAATCGGCTCCTTCAACAAACCCCCTTTTAAAAACGCCCCTAACGTTACCAAAGGGCAACTGATAAGGGTCTGGCGTTAGGGTGCGGCCCGAGTAGGGCATGCGGTAGCGAGTTCAGTTATGGGGGCATTAAAACCGACTAAAGCACACACGGGGTAAGGGTGACAGACGAGCGATCCGCTTTCTCTTGCACACCGAGCACAACGAGCCCTTGGTTCGGGATCTCCCGGAGCTGCGGCCGCCTTGTAGGTCCGAGCGGAGGGAAGCGGAGGGGTGCCTGAAACAGGCGGATAAAGGGCCGCGGCTGTGGCCCTGTGCCCCCGACATCGCCGTGGCCCCGCGGCACTCCGCGGGCAGCGCTCTCCTGCCGGCAGCCGGAGCGCCCCGACGGGCGGGAGGAGGCGGCTCTCCCGAAAGCGCTCTTTTCTTTCAGGCTTCGCAATGACAGAACCATCAGCAGAAGTCCGATAGCCTTAAATATCGGATAATTGCCCCGTTCTCCAGTGAAGACCGTTAATTGGAGCGTCCTATAAACCCAAATAAATTAAATGACCGTTAACTAGTTTGTACATTACGCAAAATGAGTTTAATTAAGTTTGCATCTGCTCTGCTAATCAATACAAGTATTTACTCCACTTTAATACTTCCATCTCACGAACTGACAAGAGGTCAAGCCAGGCGGAGAAAGGGTTAAAAATGCCGGAGCAAAAGCCAGCAGCTCTCCCATCGGTGCGGACACTTCCCTAACTAAAACTGCTAAAAGCGCCGTGGCAGCCTCTCTGCCCTCTTCCCCAGAGCGGCTCGCTCGGCCCAGGACCCCAGCCCGCCCCTCGCGCTGCCCGAACGGGGAGCGGGGCTGCGGGATCCGGCCCAGGGGCTCCAGCATCCCAGCGCTGCCTCCCCCAGGGGCCTTTCCGGCCGCCGTTTTGGGGACGGGGCTGGAAGCGGCCGCCACTCGGTGCCTGCCCTGGCAAAAGCGTTCCACCGTGTCGGCCCCAGGGTGCAGCCGAGGGGGCTGCCTATTATTGGCGGCTCCGAGACCCACCCCCGCCGCTTCGAGCAGCTCCGAGCCTCGTACCCAAGGGACAGGGCGGCCGGCTGGCAGGGCCGCGGATACCCGCATCCCCACCTCGGGCCACGGGGGAGCCCGTTCTGCGGTCCCAGCAGCCAGCAGCGGGGAGGCCGAAGGGCGTCGGGGCCGCGCGGGGTCGGGGCTGGGGCTGGGGCTGGCGGAGGCCTAACGGCGGCTGTCTGTTTTGCGCAGAGGACGGCGAGCTCTACAAGGCCGAGGAGTGCGACCTGGACTACAGCAGCCGGCCGAGCCGCAGCCCCGACAGCGAGCTGCAGGACGACGAGGAGCTGTGCAGCGAGGAGAGCAGCAGCGGCAGCACCGCCAGCGGCTCGGCGGCTCCCGGCGAGGCCGAGGCGGTCCCGCAGCACTCCGAGGCACCCGAGGCGGCCCTCGGCCCCCCGCCCCCTCCGCCGCCGCCGCCCCAGCAGCCGCCGCCGCCCCAGCAGCCCGGCGGAGGGCAGCAGCAGGCCAAGCCCAAGAGGAAGCGCACGGGCTCGGACTCCAAGTCGGGCAAACCCCGGCGGGCGCGGACAGCTTTCACCTACGAGCAGCTGGTGGCGCTGGAGAACAAGTTCAAGTCCACGCGGTACCTGTCGGTGTGCGAGCGCCTCAACCTGGCGCTCTCTCTCAGCCTCACCGAGACGCAGGTGAAGATCTGGTTCCAGAACCGCCGCACCAAGTGGAAGAAGCAGAACCCGGGCGCCGACACCAGCGCGCCCACCGGCGGCGGCGGGGCGGG